>NC_135418.1:5570000-5587500 GCF_051991245.1 Festucalex cinctus | reverse complement strand
ATGAATACATGATTAATGCACTATTTTTTTGTGATTAATCACTGAGTTAACGCTTTAAATTTGACAGCACTAATTCAAATGAGAACTCGGCCTAGCACCCAAAATCGCTTTTCTCTAATTGTGTTGACTTTCCGTTCATTTTCGCCACCTCCTTTCTTCGGTTGGTAATGCACCAAAATATTTGCAAACTGCCAACAAAGAATAAGAAGAAATGGAAGAATACAAAGAAGAAGTAGTTGTCATGGCAATGATGCTTGTTAGCTGCTGCTGCTAGCGTGCCACCAAAGAGAAAGATTTACTACTTATAGCAGCAAAAGGCACAATAACCAACCAGGATTCTATCTTTGGCTGCAATGTGACATGGGTTCATAGTTGAGGTAAGCCATTTTAAACTAAAATAAAAAATTATTCCACAATTAGAAGAAAAAGATGTAATGCAAATGTAATTTGTCAACACGAGGTGCGTGCACGACTCTGAGCGAGTGTTTGTTCAGACTGACAGAGTGCGTTCACCTCTTTTTTTGAATCCTGAACACAGCCCAGGTTACCAAAGCAATCATTCGTTCATGCTTGAATTGTTTCCATCTGTGCTGCCTGACACACTAGGCTCTGGTGCTCCTTTTTTTTATTTTTTTATTTTTTTTGCGGTGGGGGCACTCTGAATACCCAAACAGCACATTTAAACGACTATCTTTATTTCCGAACGGTCGGAGTAGCAGTGTGCGTTCAGAGTGTATTTCTGAATACACCCACAATTAGGGACCGGAGATTTTGGGGGCGAATGACAACGAATTATGGTTTCAGTTTTTGTAAAAATCCATTTGCCCCTTAAAATGAGACTTACTGTATACTAAACTTTTCTTCTTCACGATACATTTCTTACTGGTGCGACCTATACCAACAGGGCCGGCGCTAGCCATTTTGGTGCCCTAAGCATAAATGTTTTGTGGTGCCCCCCCCCCAACTCACCGTCCGCACACACCCCATCACCCCTCCCCTGGTAGAAATGAACAATATCTGAGTATTTGTCAGGTTTACTTTATTAAACAAAATAACTTGTAAGTAGGGCTGGGTTTGAAATATCGATATATTGCTATCATATCGATACACCTTTTCATATCCCAATATCGATACATAAAACCATGTATCAATATATCGACCCCCCCATTTTTGTCAATTTATTTACACAGCCTGTGCTGTGGTTGTAATTCATTAGGGCCCGAGCAGCGACCGCTGCGAGGTCCCTATTGTTTTTGTAAAAATTATTATTATTAGGGCCCGACAGCGGCGGCGGCGGTGCCGCTGCGAGGCCCTATTGTTTTTCAAGGAATTCTTATTAGGGCCCGAGCAGCGGCGGCACCGGCGGCGATGCCGCTGCGAGGCCCTATTGTTTTTGTAGGAATTCTTCTTATTAGGGCCCGAGCAGCGGCGGCACCGGCGGCGGTGCCGCTGCGAGGCCCTATTTTGATTTTATTTTGTTAATTGTGCATCATTTTTGGCCTTTCCATGAAACGTTGCAAACACAAAGCATGGCAAAAACATTTACAATTTAGACAGCTTCCTATTTCACAGTACCCCAACATGCCAGAACCCCGACGTGCAAGTACCCCAACGTGGCCCGGGTTGCGAGGGCCCCTTATAGCTGCTCGCAGCTCTAGTTCTTCTTCTTCTTCTTCTTCTTCTTCTTCTTCTTCTTCTTCTTCTTTATTCTCCGCAAACGATCGCGATTTTGGGTACCTAAACATTTACGAAAACTCACCAAACTTTGCACACTCCTCAGGCCCGGCGAAAAATTTGATATTATGAAGTCGTCATAACAACGCGACTCTATAGCGCCCCCTAGCATAGAAAAATAAAAACCAAGCCCGGCACGTTTGAGCTAGAGCAACGGAAATTGGCAGGCACGTGTAGCACCCCGAGATGCACAAAAAAAGTCTATTGGGACCATGTAGCTAAAATGTACAGGAAGTGAGCTATGAATTTTTTTATGTCCAATTTTGGCCTATTTTGGCACATTCACTGTGGTCATGCTTTTTCCCCCTTTGCAAACATTTTTCATCCAATTCACTTCAAACTTGGCATTTATCATCTCAAGACCTGAGAGAACAACTGGGCAAAACATCTTGCCCTTTCGAAATACTATATGACGGGGGCGGGGCATCAAATATTGCCTTTAAAATTTCATTTGTCCAGAAAGAGCAAATGCTTAATAACTCCCATGTTCAAGCTCCAAAAAATCTCAAACTTCTCAGGCAACGTAATAGTCACGGCCTGAAAACATCTATATAATAAAATTCAGTTATACATATAGCGCCACCTAGTGGTAACAATAAATGTGATACTTTACGTTTTTAGCTACTGTGCCGAGCTCGTTGAAGGGATCCAGTTGAAAATTGGTCAGAAAAGCCTTAAGATGTTGATCATGCCCCACACCGAATATTGTAACTTTTCGCCAAAGGGCGTGGCCGCTACGGTAACGCAAAGTCTGAAGATTTTTCGTGACAATAAAAGCTGCATGAACTTGACCGAGATGATCCTATCTTCTCAAAATTTCACACATTTGATGAGAGTCCAGCCCTAAAGACATCTACAAACTTATATTTCATCTTACTGATAGCGCCACCTAGTGGCATTTTTTTTCTTACGAATTTTCTTCTACATTTTTCTCCAAACACGTTAACTGGACATACCTCATATTTGCTCAGAAGAGGGTTTCGGCCTTCATGATGTCACAACATGAAGTTTGTGAGTTTTCGCGAATTGCTGTGGGCGTGGCTAAGCGTTGTTCGCTAAGAAAACAACGCCAGTTTTGAGGGTATAAACATGCACAGAAACTCATGAAACTTGGCACACACATCTGGCCTGGTAAAATGAGTAATATTTTATCATGTATTGTGCTATTTTTACAAAAATGACTCAATAGCGCCCCCTAGAAATTTTTAATGAAGCAGCCCCAGTTGTACGTTTAAGCAAGAACGACGAATATTTTTAGGTGTATGAGGGAGCCCAAGACCTACAAAAGAGTCTCTTGGACCCATATGCTAAAATGAACAGGAAGTGAGCTCGGAATTTTTGAATGTCCCATTTTTGACGATTTTTGCACATTTACAGGGGGCATACTTTTGCGCACTTCTCCTACACGTTTCATACGACTGAGTTAAGTCTTGACCTGGACCATGTCAAGACCTGAGCCAACGACAGGGGGAAAAATCTTGACTTTTCAAAATACTATATGATGAGGGCGGGGCATCTAAATTTGTGTTTCGCACTGAAAAAGGATATGATTAATAACTCCCCGGTACATGCTCCAAAAAATCCCAAACTTGACATGTATGTTTATCGTCAAGGCCTGAAGGTATCTCTATGACAACATTCGGTTATATATGCAGCGCCACCTAGCCCTTGAGGCATGAAAAAAAAAATACCCCACTTACGGTATTTTTACAAAAATTGTAAACACGTTTCGCAATGAAAAAGGATATTCTTGATAACTCCCGGGTACATGCTCCAAAAAATCCCAAACTTGACATGTATGTTTATCATCAAGGCCTGAAGGTATCTCTATGACAACATTCAGTTATATATGCAGCGCCACCTAGCCCTTGACGCAGAAAAAAAAAATACCCCACTTACGGGATTTTTACAAAAATTGCAAACTCATTCTCAGTGTGATAACTAAGTCATTTATGAATATTCTTTTACTTTCCACCACTCAAAATGTTCACTGGCATCAGACCTATCCAAACATACGTATTTTTTATTTAGTTTAATTTATTTTTGATAGCCTCTATGGACGTTAAAAGCAGTATCGTGAATGAAGGATATGTTGAATAACTCCCCGGTACATGCTTCAAAAAATCCCAAACTTGACATGTATATTTATAGTCAAGGCCTGAAGGTATCTCTATGACAAAATTCTGTTATAAATACTGCGCCACCTAGTCCTTGAGGCATAAAAAACAAAAAAAAAACAAAAAAAAAAACAACCCCACTTACGGTATTTTGAACAAAATTTGTGAACTCGTGAGTGTTATAACTAAGTCATTTATGAATATTCTTTTACTTTCCACTACTCAAGATGTTCACTTGTATCAGACCGATCCAAGCATATGTACTCTTTTTATTCAGTTTCATTTTTTTTTTATCGCCTCTATGGACAATAAAAGCAACATTGTGCAATGAGTACGAGCGATGATGGGTATATATACTTTTGCAAAAAAAAAAAAACAGTCAGGTCAACTCATTCCCTAAAAATAAAAAAGGACGCTGATTTTTGCAGATCTTAACAATCACCAAAACACATTGAGCTTGACACACATCACACCTGGCAAAAAAAATTCCCATGTAAAGGTTTATCATGCCATGTTAAAAGAAATTTTGCTCCTAATGTGCCATGTGCAAGTACCCCAACATGCAAGTACCCCAACGTGGCCCGGACTGCGAGGGCCCTTTATAGCTGCTTGCAGCTCTCGTTTAAATTATTATTTCTTGTTTTTATAAGGCCATGTTAAATGAAACATATTAATGTAACTGCAATGGATTCAATTCCTAATGTAAATATTCATATTCTTACTAATGCATTAAATTAGAGCAAGAAGTTTCTACTCTTTGCAGCATTGGTACTTTTGACTGTCTAAAATATGTGCTGCATGAATTCCTCAATTGAATCGAAAATCGTTGTGAATCATGAATTTAATCGGGCCCTTGTGATACCCAGCCCTACTTGTAAGTGTCAATATTGAAGTTTTAAAAATGTTCACAAAAATAAGTGATAAATAATAAGTCTTTATATAACTAACAATGACACCAAATACACAAATAAATAAAGCTAAATGAATTAAAATAAAACTCAATGCCACTACTATTAACAAATGAACATCTGGAAATAAACAAAGTGCAAGCAAGTTAGTAGTGGGCCTACAGAGGCACTTGGCTACATTTCTGGGCTGCAAAATCGGCTATCAGGTCATCATATGACAGCTTTTGTGCAATTTCCGCATTTATGAAATGCTCCTTGAACATATTGAAGCATTGATCCTGTATTCAGAAATACAAGACAATATTCAGGGATTCTACAATGAAATATGGTTTTAAACCAACCATGGTACAAACATTTTCTAAATTGATTAGGATTATGGTATTGTGCAGGCCTATATTTAAAACACAGGCACATGAAAATTTTCATAATCTACCTTTTTAGAGAAGGACTCATAGAGCACTATGTAAAGATTCTGGACATAATGTTAAAACTATGAATATGAAATGAGGAAATCTACTTAGCCTTAAGATGATGATGATGATGATTATTATTATTATTATTATGATTATTATTATTATTATTATTATTTTCAAATTACACTTTCACCAGTACATGCCGCTCTTGGCCGTTCCATATGAAACAATATTGTCTCGTCACATTCCATTTAACATACCGTATAATGAACGTGCTGGTCACAACCATTCCACTGCGGCGGTTTGGAGTGTTTTTGTTTTGTTTTGCTAACTGTGGTCATGTAAACATAGCTGCTACAAAATAAACAAATTGTCATTGTCATACCTGCAAGTGACGCGCGAGCATCATCTCATTGTTTTTTCTTTTCCTCTTTTCCGCCCCCAATTCTTGATGCCTTTTTGATGACATGTCCAGATATCCAAGAATAAACTTCTGCCAAATTTGCGATTGAAGCATAAAGTGCACCCCACCCCCCTAGGGAAAGGGCCCTAGTAGTTTGCTTCGTTGGAGCAAAAGGGCACCCCGCCCCCCTCCTCCTTTCCCTAATAGGAACAAACTACAAGTACTAAGGGAGGGGGGGCACCAACGTAGACCAGCGATACCGCTCGTCGAGTAAATAATGCTACGTTATTTTTTGTATTTATTAACATGCTTTACAAGCTTTTATTTTAAATATTAGACACTGATATTATAATTACTAATATGATTATTTTTACGGGCTTGATTTGTTTTTTGGTGCCCCCTTAGGCAGTTGGTGCCCTACGCGCAGTGCGTGATAAGCGTATGCGGAGCGCCGTGTCTGTATACCAATATGGTACATGTTCTACAAAAATAACACTGTTTTATACATATACAGAATTAGCAATATAGAGTAATTCTAAAAAGGTTGTGTGCGCGTGTACATGAGCACATACCTGAATATTTTCCTCCTTTATTTCTGTTGACAAAACAGGCAATCAGCACAATGAGTGTGAGTAGAGCAATGGCACACAGCAGGCCAATAAACCAGCCCTGGTTAGATATTCCTCCGTGGATGCTGGCAAGACCTGAGGAGAAGAATACTCAGTGACTTTGACACGTCTTAACCTTTTTATCGGACGGCTTGATTGAATGTTTACATTGACATAGCTTATCTGATGCAGAAGCAGTAGTCCCGTGATGGAAACCGTCCAATATTAATATTAAACAGCTAATTCGCCTGTCTAATTAATCAAGTATTTTGCATTATACAAATGGAATTCCTTGATCCATGCCGCCAGATTAAATCCTTCAGACAATGGAGGACCACGCACTACAAGGACACGCCTGTAGTTGGTTAAAAAGAGAGGTCATTTCAATGTAATGCTTTTTCTGTTGATTTATTTATTTTTTGCTGCAGTTTCAGCTCAGCTTTGTACGCATACAGTAACCTAAACCTGAGCATCGGTCAGCAGAAAATGCCTTGGAAGAAGAGCAGAAACATGTCAGAGTAATAACCACATTTTGACAAATGCCTGAGATGATTACAGTTAAACAGCCAGAAAACGCAATTGTGTCTGAAGCCTCATTTATGCCTCCACGTTTGCTCTCGCGTCGATGAGCGCCGTCGATCACATGATCGACGCGAGCCATGAATTTTAAGTGCTGCGTCGCTCGTGGCCGGCCGACGTGCACACGTCGCCAATCCTTGGACGCACGTCGATGGCGGGGCGTCGCTCGCTTCTGATTGGTCCGTTCGATGGCGTTTTTTCTTTTTTTTCTCTCTCTCTCTCTCTCCCCGCCCCCCGCCCAGATAGTTTCCGTGAAGGCAACTGGCGGCGCAAATCGACTTCCCTGCTCGGAGACCACGGCTGTGCAGGAAAAGAGAGGCGGAAAACAACAATAAAAATAAAAAAATAAAAAAAATAATAAAAAACTGTGTTCGCTAAGCGCACGGCTGTTGTGTTTTGGCGAGTTTACGGCCGACACCGGTGCAAATTGGCAATAATGAATTGCCACGGTGATGAACTTACTCTCCCCCCGGCTTTGTTTCGTGTTTCTGAATTAAATTGAACTTCCTGAATCCGTCATAAAATGCAGAGGAATCGCCACTCTGTGGCGGCCCAGCCATAGCGACAGCGGGACTTGGTGTGAAACTCCAGCAGACACCGATGTGTATTGCGCACAAGTCGGAAGGCAAACGCACGAGCGGAGCTCCAACGTGACGCCTTGACGCGAGCCTCTCGCAGAAGCATACTGAGGCCTTAGGGGCTCGACACACGGGAGGCGACGTCGCTCGCTCGCCATTCATTTCCTATGGAAGCAAGGGGACAAAGCGAAAATCGCCTTCCTCCCTCCCCATCGGCGACACGCGACATTGGTGCATGTGAAAAATTGCGTGCGTACACGTAGACGTGCATGCGTAGGTCCGCGACGCGATACTAGAAAGTTGAAACATGTTCAACTTTTGTCACGTCGCTGAGGCTTCAACCAATCAGCGAAGATTTCATTGACGAGCCAATGAACGCAGGGCATGCTAGACAGTGCGATACACGGAAAAATGGGAGGATCTAATTTTAGCAATGTCCGACCATCCAGTTTTATATGATACTTCACACAATGATTTCCGTGACAATAGTTCAGTTAATTCCAGTAATATATTGTGAATCTTCATCCTCGAACTATGTAGTGGAACGTCCGTTTACAATGATTCCCTCCAATTTAATAGCCAATCAAATCTGTTGTCAACAAGCCGCGCTAGAGGGTGACGTCAGTCGCTGCCGCCGTCGCAACTGCTTGTCGCTTCCCGTGTGCGGCGACAAGTACCTCGTCGCCTCCCATGTCAAACTGCACACAAGGGAGGCGACGAGGTACTTGATACGTAATTCGCTGTCGCTTGTCGCCTACCGTGTGTCGAGCCCCTGACTTTGCACAAACACTGTCACTTTAAACACAAAGTTTGACTTTCTTCGCAAAATTCATACCTTGCAAACATGGCGTTGGTGTCATGTTTGTGTGATTTCACCCCTGTAATCTGCTTTTCTAGGTTAAAATTAGTTAATGCGTCTGTAGACATTATTACCCGTGTCCCTCCGGTTTGATTTGTATTCACACAGCAAAAAAAAAAAAAAAAATCAATACGCCAAGAACGCACAAATAAAACACCAAATGGAGCAAAGCTCTTGATTTAATAACTTCTGGACAACCTAGCAGGCTCCAATACACCAGCAAATATCCAAGTTCTCTTTAAAAGCACAGTTGGAGTACATCATTCTTGTTTGTTCAAGAAGACATGCTGCTATTAGACTCTATGTGAGGTGCTAACTGCAAACACAGTAAACCAAAGACAAACTACACTTTGATTAAAAGAATTAAACGGTACTGGAAAGAAAGCAGCCGTCGATGCAGTACTTGACAGGCTTTATACAATTAATTGCGCTTCCAGACAAATCTGAATTTCCTGTTGTTCACTGAAATTGTACAAAAGCTTTTTTTCAAAGTTTACCTGGCTAATTTTTATTCACATTTTCTTTTCTTTCTTTTTTAAAAATGAAGTCATTTTTATCAGTGTTATAAGAATTGACTGACAGTTTCTTGTTCAGAATCTCGTCTTTAATTTACATCATGAAATCCAGACAAATCAAATAAGTTGGCCTTTTGCAAGTCAAGCGGGGAGGAACACCATCTAATAATGTAGTGAATGATGTGCATCATTAGTATGCCTTGACAGCTGCTGTCTGAGCAGGTCGACATCAATCCACTTCATTTCCCCATGGCAAACATGCAAATCTTGTGTCGTGCCTTCAGCTCAGGTGCTTTATTTACTCGGGTGATAATTCAGCACACATGGACACCTGCGTCTGTGTTGCCCGTCCCAACCAGTGCAAATGACACTCTTTGACTAATGTTGATGGATTAGTCTGCGACTATCGCAATTCCAATCAATGGACCTTGCACAATGAATTTGACTAAGAGCAGACCTTGAACTAAAAACATCCTTAGGCTGTCTCCCGCGTGTGCGCGCGTGTGCGTGTATTTTTTGTCATTGCACTTCTCAGCTTGCTATAAAAATGTTTGAGAAACCAGCTGTTCAGACAACAGGGAGTTGCTCTATTCGATGCAGCAGCAAAGTCAAGGGGACTTTTGGATCAGACGACATCACCAACTATTCTGATATGATAACTTCCAACAGCTTCCACTTATCCATTTATCGCACTGTCCTATAAATATCACCCTTCCCAGTATGCGCTTACAAATCCCCAGCATACCCCCGGAGGACATTTCTCCTCATTTTCTCTCCGCACAGTCAACTTCTTGTCTCAGTGCGGTACTGCTGCTTAGCTAGTCAGGTGACTGTTGGGTCAATACACTGCCGTGTAGAATGAGGACCCGGGCCCAAGAAATCAATCACTGACAATTAGATGTTTTTGTCCCATTCAAGTGATGGCATTCTCCAGCTACACCGTCTGGCTCAAATATAGATCTTGTATCTTTTAATCCCCATGGTACAGCTGGGAAATGAAAACGGTATTAGAACCAATTGATCAGTTGGCAAGATCACTTATACTCTGCTTGTAATTAGTAACGGCAATAAATCATGTCCGGAGATTCATTAACGTGTGGATGTTCAGAAATTTTTCATAAATTCCCTTACATGAAGACTACAACAGAAATAGTAAATAGTGTTATAATAGTCTTGGAATTTTCAATATTTTTTGTTTTTATTTCGTTTTGAGGTTGTTGTTTTTTTTTTTTTTTTTTTGTTCTCAGAGCGGGTTTGATAATTTCTATTAATTTTAGTTTTTTTGTTTTGTTTTTTTATGAAAATGCTTTGTTTTAGAATTAGTTTTTATTACTTTTAGTATTAGGTTTTTAAATGTGTATGTCTTGTATGCAAGACAATACAAACATCATGGTAAATATTGTATCGTAAAAACATTACAAAAAAAACAACAACACACCCACACAAATCAAATAGAGGATGAGAATAGGCTTTGCTTTAAAAAAAATTCTTCAACAAAGCACAAAAAAAAAAAAAATTCAATTGAAGCAAACAAGGAGAACACTTCTTTTCTTTAGTGTCACATTTCGTCTAAGCGTGACAGCCTTTCCAAACGTGCAAGCCGAGGAATTTTTTTCATTGGCTGCCACCAGATTAATTTGCTTACTTAGTTTTAGCTATTTTTGTAAATGGAATAATGTAGTTTTTCCCCGTTTTATTTTAAGCGTTTAAAAAAAAAAAAAAAAGTAATAACTACACCACCCCCCAAATTTTAGTCCTAGTTAATTTATTTCATTAGTTTCCTTTAAATAAAATAAACTTGGTAATGATAATTATAGATAGATAATTTTTAGACCTTGAATTATCAAACATCATGTCTGCATAAGAGCGTTTCACACATTTTGGTATCACTGGGAAAACAAGGTTAATAGAGGATGAATTATCCCTTTGACTGCTAAATAGAAGAATTATTAATGAGGCGAGTAGACTTTAGAAGATTTTTTTTTTCCCTTCATAACAGTACGCATTAAATGCTTCCTACTGGTGGCAAGGACAAACAGTACACATTGCTAATTATCTGCACATACATTGTATTCACAATATATTATCATTTTTAATATATATATATATATATATATATATATATATATATATATATATATATATATATATATATATATATATATATATATATATATATATATATATACACATATATATATATACAGTGTTCCCTCTTTTTCCGCTGTGGTTAGGTTCCAAAAAATACCCGCAAAAAATGAAATCCGCGAAGTAGTTAGCTTTATGTTTTCCAGCTCTTATAAATGTTTTAAGGCTCTAAAATCCCCGACCGCACAATTTATACACTTTTCTCATTGAGGCATTTACATGTTCTCACATTTCTCTCTTGTTCAAACATTGACAATGTTCAAACGTTCATAAATTTTATAAAATGGGTATCTTACTGTAAAAGAATATGCAAAATTGCACTTAAAAAAAAATCTGCGATACAGCGAGACCACGAAAAGTGAACCGCGTTATAGCGAGGGAAGACTGTATATAAAAAAAAAAAACATGTCAAATATGTCCTTTGAATGAGGCACAACAGGATTTTTATTAAATTGTAAACTGTCCCCAAAGTTATGGTATTCGTATTATCTGCCATGTGTGATTATATGTGTACTGTATGTGTGAGGTGTCATGCATCTACTCTGTTCTACATACTGGGGCCATCGGTGGGAGGCAGAGTGGAAGCTGTTAGGGGCCGATAAATAAAAGAAAGAAAAAAAATACAAAAGGGACAAGCAAATGCATTGCTAACCAGGCATTGAAACACATTAGACGTTGCATGATCAAAGGTTCCGCTTGAAGGGAAACCCTTTTACGCAAGCACTACAGCGAGTAGACAACAAAGAATGGTGCACTTTCACAGGGTACTAGTGAATATTGTAATACCTTTAATACTTACTGTAATTGTTACACATGCAGTGATGTAAAAAAATGAAACGGAATACAGAAAAGAAAAATCTTGTAATTATTCCTTTTTGTTTTTTAACATTCAAACAAGCAATCACTGACAGAGAGACAATTATGTTTCGCTTTGCAGGACTTGCAGCCAAATAACAATAACTTTCATTATGGCACAGCGTTAGTAAATTAAAAGCACCGTCTAGTCATCTAGGATGCCTACGGTCTGTTTGTATTGAAACTTAAATATGTTCCTGTGTCATTTCCTCCGTTATTGTTCACACGGCAGTCGAGTTCAGAGATTGCCTTCACTAGAGGTGTGCCATGTAATCCCCCGCAAATGATATGTCATGACAAAGGCACAATTATATGATACAAGCTGGATCATTATGCGGACTTACCCAGCGTCTCTTTTCATGATTGCACAATTCATTATCGGAACCTTCAGTTCCTCCCTGCTCAAAGCACTTTTCTTTCTTTGCTGATTGTCTCATAACTTGCACTTTCCATCCAATCAATAAACCCTTGCTCTGGCAGTGACAAATGAAAAGTGGCAGGACAGACATATTAAATTGTTTGTCCACAAATATAACTTACTGGGACAAAAGCAAAGCTTGGCTGCCCAGGCTGCAGTTTTTACAAGCTGAATGCTGTTTGGGGAAAAAAAAAATAAAAAAAATGGCTTTGCGCCTCACTAAGCCTGGATTATACTGAACCAATTCTGTGCCATAACTCTAATGTTGCTGCCTATTAATGTAACACAAACACACAGCAGTTTATTCAATCCAATTTAAATGATGTTATATCCCCCTATTACTCACTTGCTTCAAGGGTGGTGGTGCTCTCCTCACTGGTAATGGGCCCACAGCCCACTGTGGTGCAGGAACGCAGGTGGAACTTGTATTTGCTTAAAGGCTCCAAGTCCCGCAGGGTCCACTTGGTCGTGTCGGGTTTGCTAATGTCGATAGTCTGCAGTTGTCCGACTTCCTCTGTGTTGTTAACTACAGTCAATCATAAGTTGACCAAAACAAAAAACGGAAAAAAAAACTGTTACTCTTGGAGTTTTAACCCACAGATGAATCATGAAATACAGAATGCTCTTAAAAGTCGCAGCTATGAAATGCTCTTTTATTAAACTCTATGCTTTAAGTGTTAGAAACATATTTTAGATCTAAGTTTAATAGATAATGTATTAGACATGGTCCGATTACCGGTTTACAGGTTTATTGTGGGTTTGATATCTTGAGGTTTCATTAATTGCTATACTGGCTGTCATGGTAATGAGCTCCATCCATCCATCCATTTTCTTGACCGCTTATTCCTCACAAGGGTCGCGGGGGCTGCTGGCACCTATCTCAGCTGGCTCTGGGCAGTAGGCGGGGGACACTCTGGACTGGTTGCCAACCAATCGCAGGGCACACAGAGACGAACAACCATCCACACTCACACGCACACCTAGGGACAATTCGGAGCACTCAATTAACCTGCCATGCATGTCTTTGGAATGTGGGAGGAGACCGGAGTACCCGGAGAAGACCCACGCAGGCACGGGGAGAACATGCAAACTCCACCCAGGAAGGTCCGAGCCTGGACTCGAACCGGAGACCTCAGAACTGGGAAGCGGACGTGCTAACCACTCGACTACCGTGCCGCCGGTAATGAGCTCTTCTATTCTTTTTTTTTTTTTGAGGGGACGTTTAAGCATGGTAAAATGTGATTGGCTGCTTGCAGAGTTGAGCAAACGCCACTTTGAAGTTAATTGCCTCTGGTTAACTTGCGCCCCGCCCCCTTTCCTCTGTGCATAAAGGGAGGTGGGAGGGAGTCAAAACACTGCAAACACAGATGCCTTTTTGCCCTGATTAAGGTAAATTGTCCTGAAATAAATAAAGTGCCAGCAGGTACTAGTTATTAGGGCTGGGAATCTTTGTCTGTCTCACGATTCGATATGATTACGATTTTTGGGTCTACGATTCGATTCAGAATTGATTTTCTATTCTTGGTTCAAACGATTTTCGATCCAAAATTATGTGATTGACAAATGATTTCTGCTTCAATTTACAGATATGCACAACATTGTCATGATCTACTCCAGTCTGCTTTGCAAGACAAAATGACAAATAGAGACATTAAAGTGTTTTTTTTTTTGTTTAAACATTTAGTAATTTTGTAAGTGCCTTTTTCCACAAAAACAGCATGTGGGCTACAACTGCCTTTTCCCCTTCTTCTTCATTTCTAATTTAAATAAAATCAATTTTTGGATATTAATA
This sequence comes from Festucalex cinctus, assembly GCF_051991245.1. NCBI lineage: Eukaryota > Metazoa > Chordata > Actinopteri > Syngnathiformes > Syngnathidae > Festucalex > Festucalex cinctus. The sequence continues at coordinate 5,573,573 of NC_135418.1, read as the reverse complement.
TCGATTCGATTCGATTAATAAATGAGAATCTCAATTCTTTTATGAATCGATTTTTTTGGCACACCCCTACTAGTTATCCCCAAGGACAATATGAGCCACCTATTGGTCTGCAGGTTGGGAAATCCCGGTCCAGAAAGCCCTGACACAGATTCGCTTTAGCCATAGGTGCTTCTACTCAACTGGCAGGAAAAGAAGCTCATCTCCACCTGCTGAGTAAGAAGCTCCTGTGGCTAAAGCCAAACTGTTTCAGGATTTTTACTTTCTGGACTTGGAGGTCTATGCCAAAAAATAGCTCATTACTGATGGTAAACTGACATATTATGAAGACGTAAAGCAGAAGACTAATTTTAACATTTTTTAAATTGAACTTTTAAAGGGGAAGTCAACCCAAAAAACGTTCTTTCCGATAATATCTTCTATGCAATCCCACCGGTTTAAATACGACATTCAGAATAATATTGCATTTTGTGGAACATGAATTAAGCAGCAAAGTCCATCTCTTTTTAGCCCGATCAGGGGGTGGCCATTTTGCCACTTGCTGTCAACTGAAAAATACATCATAAGCCGGGTTTACATGACATGTATTCCGTTTAGACTGAATCCGAACAGCCAAACGGAATGAAAATGTTCCATATAAACTAGTGTTGTTCCGATACCGATACTGGAATCGGCAGAGGCGCCGATACTGCATTAAAACAGTGGTATCGGTATCGGTGAGTACTGACAAGTAACATGCCAATACCATTAATTCCAACTCTAATATAGGATTTTGGATGCAGCATCTTGTGTCTTGCTCGTGCACGACATTCACTGAAATGTGACAGTTCACTGCATGCCGATCTAAGATATCCTATTGGGCCTTGAATGCTCTGAACCAATGGCAGGACAGCTTTTTCATGTTGAGGGAAAAAAAAAATGAAGTTATCGGTATGGTATCGGCCGATACTGCAAAGCTGGGTATCGGGATCAGTATCGGGGGCCAAAAAAAACAGTATAGGAACAACACTAATATAAACACCTCAATCGGAATGAAAAAGCTGAACACGAATGGAATTTCATTCGGAATCACGGAGGTGGAATATTCCTTTCGTCCATCCTTTCGTCATGTGTACACTTCATTCGGAATGGAGCTGCTGCGTGCAGCAACACGCATGCTCTGTCTGGATGTAAATGCGTCATGACGTCATTGTTTCCACCCACTAAAATGGCGGCAGCGTCCCAGAGCTTGTCTATGAGGGGAGAACTTGTTTTTAAGTATGTCAAACTTTTTTTTTTTTTTTTAATGAAGATCTTGCTTCAATAAAAGTGTTAACACTGTCACAACTACTGTTCTAAACTGGGGGGGAGCATAGTATATTGTTGAAAAGAACATTTTTGAGTTGACTTCCTCTTTAAGATTTACATTTAAACTAAAATTAAATGACACTGGTGGATATCAGCGAAATCTGGTAGTGACTGTGATTGTTTTGGGCATTGAGTTTCCGACTAAAACGTCATTTGAAAATTTGTCACTGCATTTGATATGATAACCATAATATTTTATGCATGATCCATTCTCCTACATTGCATCTTCTATGTAATGGTTTTGTTACAACAGACCTGCCAGTGAAACTTGTTAGATGTAAAGCCAATTAAAAGCTGCCACGCAGGTGGGTGGAGCCTTTGTAACAGCTGGTCCTTAACTTGAAATTTCACTTGTGTCACTTTGACGGCACCTTGGCAGCTGGATACATTATCCCAACTTTTTGCGCATGGCTTCTTTCAAGGGGACTTTAACATAGTCACACCTCAACGAGTACATCAGCCCTATCACTGAGGCACACTGAAAGTATCCTTTCCTGAAATACACTCTGACATTTGGCCCCCTTCTCCAGCTGCCAAATCAAACTCAATTAGCCAGGAAATGTGCCAATAAGATGATGTTGGAAGTTACTCCTAAGCTTTACTTTTATTTTTGCTTGATGATAGCTGGATGTAATCAAATCCTGTTGGGACTGTGAGCGATTGCGGTGATGTCCCCTGCCAACAGCACAAGGTCAGTAAAACGGAACCCGAACAGACTCTGACTAGTGGCCTTGCTCTGCATGAGTCAAGGAATGATTATGGCAAACAGACCTTACCCTGACATGTTTTCTTTTCACACATTGTGACCTCATTATGACCTCAGTCCCATTTACGGTGCAGGACAATTTCCATTACATAATGTGTTGCAGGTGTGGACAAGTCTTATTGTGTAGTATGCTATTTCCAAAAATGTTACATTTCAGGACAATTTCCATTACATAATGTGTTGCAGGTGTGGACAAGTCTTATTGTGTAGTATGCTATTTCCAAAAATGTCACATTTCTTTCTTCTTAAAATAATGTAAACAAGTTGAGTATGTTCACATTATTACATAAAGGGAGAAATACAGTATCTTGAAGATAATTGATACATACTTAGCTGATACTCTAAAAGGTATCCTGTCAGAATCCCATTCGGCTCAGATGGTGGTGACCAAGCCAGAGAGACGGTGTGCTTCTGTGTGTCTGTGACCTTGAAAACTGAATTTTTCTCAGGAACTGTGGGGCAAAAAAAAAAAAAAAGATAATAAACAGCAAGAAGTTGAATTCTTAAAGCAATTGTTCCATTTTTTTATTAGCTTCACAAGTTCTAAATGAAACACGATGGGTTTTTTTCCCCCCGACAATCCTACCTCCCTCTGGGGTTTTGAAGTTGACAGGATGGCTGCCAGGACCGTTGCCACGCCCGTTAAAGGTCATGACAATGAGACTGTACTCGGAAAAAGGTTGTAGCCTGGGTAGGATTGCATGGCTACGGTCGCCAGGTAACGTTAGCGTGTGTTTGTCTCCGTGGCTTTTCTTCAAATCCAACAAACTGCGTAGGCGCCACCAGTTTATCTACACAAAGAAAGAGACGACCACCTCTGTAAATATCCGACATCGCAGTCCTTTTATATGTGTAACAAAAAGATACGAGGCGGCGTGCAGACGCGCATTGTGCTGAGGAGGATGTGTAGGTGACAGCGGCATTAGAGCACCAAACGTTTAGAGTAGGTCAGGGTCATTCCATTTTAACTGTGGCTAAAAACAAGAGCCAGTTTTGAAGTATTACCCTGTAGCCTCCCAGATGTCCATGCAACTTGTCCTTGTTTACACGAGTCCAGCTGACCTTGACCACCGAGCTGTTCATCACCTCCACAGCTACATCATCAGGTGCGGCCGACGGAACTGCAAAAACAAGCACAGTAGGAGATATAACACACGTCACATGTATGTAAGACGTGGAGAGCTACAGCTTGGAACACGGAGAGCTATCAAAATTCAATTTGAAAAGCTACTTCACAAATGAAGATCAGACAACACAGGTTGCGATATATTGGAAAAACACATAACTACAGGGATGGAGGGGCCACAGAAATGTGGAAAGTAAGTAACATTTATTTTCTATCTAGAGGTCGTGACCTGTGTTGGTCTCCTGGGGACAAGTCCAAAAGAAAGCTAAACACAAAAAATACAGGTGGTTGCATGCTTTTCTCCAGAAAACACAAAGGTTCATAACCTTCAAAGCCA